>NC_051216.1:6199773-6212273 GCF_015220715.1 Pygocentrus nattereri | reverse complement strand
GGACAGAGAAACAGAGGCATCTCCTTCCATCACGGGGAAACGGTCCTTTTCTGGACGTTTACATGGCTCTGCCGTGACAGTCCGAGCACAGCCTGCATATTCATCCGGTTTTTGTGTGTTTTTATGAACGTATGAGCACAGAGCAGCTTTTCAAAGCTTCTTCTGATATGAAGAAGAGCTCCTGTGATTGATTAGTGTAATGACTACATAACATATCATCAGTGGTGGACAGTAACTGAGTAACTGAGTAAATGTAATTAGTTTCTGTGTTTTAAAGTATTTTAATAACGTTGCAAAAACCTGCAGAACTGAAGGAGCAGTCATTTAATCCCCTTCTTGTGATGTCAGCGCTCAAAGCTTTCAGGTGTTTAAAGCACCTCGGGGCAGCGACAGTTTCAGTAGGTGCTTTTAACAATAGTTTGGAAAATAAAACTGGCAGCCGTTGAGACAAACCTACTTTTTCATACCAGTGAAGAAGCTTTGATGAACACTGAGTATTGAAACAGTATTAAAGGTATTGAGGATGATTATACACAAAGCATCAGCTCAGAGCTTTACAGGTACCAAAACTCATTTCTGTGCACCGTTTTCCAGAATTAAAAAGGCTGTTTATGTTGCTGTGCCTTGAAGACTGAAACACTCCTTCAGAGCTCTACCTTCAGTGTACTGCAGTAACACTGACGTGGTGGTGGTGTGATAGTGTGTGCTGCGCTGGTCAGAGTGGATCAGACACAGCAGTGCTGCTGGAGTTTTTAAACACCTCAGTGTCGCTGCTGGACTGAGAATAGTCCACCAACCAAAATATCCAGCCAGCAGCGTCCTGTGGGCAGCGTCCTGTGACCACTGATGAAGTTCTAGAGGATGACCAACACAAACAGAGCAGCAGCAGATGAGCTGTCGCCTCTGACTTTACATCTACAAGGTGGACCGACAGGGTAGGAGAGTCTAACAGAGTGGACAGTGAGTCTATTAGACACTTCTACCCTGTCGGTCCACCTTGTAGATGTAAAGTCAGAGATGATAGCTCATCTGCTGCTGCACAGTTTGTGTTGGTCATCCTCTAGTCCTTCATCAGTGGTCACAGGACGCTGTTGGCTGGATATTTTTGGTTGGTGGACTATTCTCAGTCCAGCAGCAACACTGAGGTGTTTATAACCTCCAGCTGCACTGCTGTGCCTGATCCACTCAGACCAGCGCAACACACACTAACACAAAACCACCACGTCAGTGTTACTGCAGTGCTGAGAATGATCCACCACCCAAACAGTACCTGCTCTGTGAGGGTCCATGGGGGTCCTGACCACTGAAGAACAGGGTAACAGTGTATCAGAGAAACAGATGGACTACAGTCTGTAACTGTAGAACTACAGAGTCCAGCTATACAGTAAGTGGAGCTGATGAAGTGGACACAAGGCTGGTTCCCTAACCTCCAGCCCATGACTGCCCCATGTAGCATAGTATGGTTTGTTTAGCAATGTTTACGTACTGCATCAATCACTAAGTTCAAGAAAATGAGGGAAATTTATTTTTCCATGATCTCGGCCTTTTCAATGCTCCCGTTTCGAGTTCTTCTTGGTGCCCCCGTGTTTCAGCCGCGTGTAACAGAGCCAGGCGTTAAAGGTATCTCTGCTCTGAGCTCATGATACACAAACTTGCTGTGCTTCCACCTGTGATTGACAGCGCACTGCAGGTGACCCGGCTCATCCTGCCTGGGAACTGATTTTGGAATAATGGAATTGTTGTGCGGAGAGAGGGGAAGAGGGCCGGGGAAGGCCTGCGGCATTGCGCTCAAATACACCCGGAATGAGTCACTGTTTCCAAACAGCGCGCGTGTGTTGGTGAGGAATTTTGACACGAGCGTGGAATGCAGCGTTAACTGGAAGGTACCGAACTTTCACTATGAATTAGGCGGAGGTTTGAGAGTGGAGGAAGGGCACACTTTGGGAAGGATTGTGTTGGTATTGTGAGGCTGGTCATGTGACTTGCAGTGATCGTGCAGTCATGTTAGTGTTGGTCAGCCTTCAGCCCAGCTACAGTGCGGTTTCTCCTTGGTTTCCTTTCGATTGTTTTTGAGTCATTGTTGAGTTGTGTGCTGTGGCTGTTACGGCAAAATTAGGAGTTTCCATATTTCAAATTGCAGTTGACGGGCAAACCAAGTCATTACATGTAATTACAAGTGAGGAAACGTGGTGATTTATGTTGTGCTGCATGTGTAGATTTGGCATGGATCAATGACCTTAAACAGTAGGAAAACACTGAATGCAACTTGCAAATTGACCTTCAATGGCCATATCTTCCTGAAATGTTAAATGTTCTATGGTCCATATGTTCTCCAAGCCTGCCTGAGCACAAATCTGAAAAAAAAAACACAATTATGTTTAATAAATGACTAAATCTGTCACATTAGGCAACAATATGAAGATTGCGTGTAATGAAAGAAGTGGGTACTCTTATATGTAACTATATGACTATACGAAAAAGCCTACTGTAGACCGCTGGACATGGGTTAATGTTGTCTCTGTGATGTTTTGTGTGGGGAAGAAATGAACCAGCAGTGTTTCTTTTAAAACTTTACTTCTTCAAAACCAGTAGACGGAAGCCTTAGATGGTCATGGAATGCAGTAGCAGCTTTTGGTGGTCATCAAACTCCCACAATTCTACACCACACACCAACATTCGCCAGCAAAACAAAGATGTTCTCTGACACAGTCATTCTTCACCAAACATAATTTCCCAGAAAACATCATTTTCTGAAACACCATCATTCTCCAGAAACATCACCCTCTGCCGAACACCAGCGTTGTCTACCAAACAATAGCATTTTCCAGCTCCAAATACGCCAGCATTCCTCAAGAAATGCCCATATAATGCAAAAGACACCATCATTCTCCAGGAAACACCAACCTTGTCCACCTAAACACCAACACTGTCCAGCTAAACACCAACGTTGTCCAGCCAAACCCCAACATTGTCCAACTAAACACCAACGTTGTCCATCTAAACCCCAACGTTGTCCATCTAAACCCCAACGTTGTCCACCTAAACCCCAACGTTGTCCACCTAAACTCCAACATTGTCTAGCCAAACCCCAACATTGTCCAACTAAACCCCAACGTTGTCCATCTAAACCCCAACGTTGTCCATCTAAACCCCAGCGTTGTCCACCTAAACCCCAGCGTTGTCCACCTAAACCCCAACGTTGTCCATCTAAACCCCAACGTTGTCCACCTAAACCCCAACGTTGTCCATCTAAACCCCAACGTTGTCCATCTAAACACCAACGTTGTCCACCTAAACCCCAACGTTGTCCACCTAAACCCCAACGTTGTCCACCTAAACTCCAACATTGTCCACCTAAACTCCAACACTGTCTAGCCAAACACCAACATTGTCCAACTGCCAGCACTTCAATATTGACATAAATGACCATATATAAAGAACTGACCAGCCAAAGAAACAGTATGAATGGGAGAGAACCTTCTAGAGAAAGCCAGCACTCACATACAGGTACAGCACACCACCCCAATGTGTGCGCTTGTTATCGTCTTGGAGAATTTGGGGTCTGTGTACAGTGAACTTTGTTTGAACTATGTGTTTATGATGTTTTTACCCACTACAGAAAGGCTTCTGATGCACCTTCCGTATTTTTTATTTTTTTTTGTGTTTGTTGGAGAACGCTGGATCAGGTTAGAGGAACCCAGCTGCAGGAATCTGCACCTCAGAGATCCTGGTTTGGGTTCAGGATCTCAGACTTTGAGCCAAGGTGAGCAGTTAGATGAACTTTTTGAGAGGGTTATAGATTTTTCAGGATGGTGCCGGAGAGCATATAGGAGGTTTTCTCCGTCTCCTGGTGCACGTTGTCTGATTGTGTGTATGTGGGTTTGTTTAGTTGTCTGTCTGTGCTCCGGGCTTATTTTGGGCCGTGCTTCTCTTTGTTGTTGTGGGCCCCCTGTTCCCTCTGAAACCCTGAGCTGTCCAGTAGCATTTTACTCCTGCTCTCTGAAGGGCTGTTGCTGTTAGAGGTTCTCTGCCCTGCTATTTATTTTCACCGCTTGACTGTCTTTCATTTTATCCTATAAGATTAAACATTAATAATGCAGCGGGCTGAGCTGAAAGGGAGCAGTATCTAGAAATATGTTCCTGCTGCCTTGAGTTTATTTGACTTAAGATAAGCCCCTTGGTTTCCCATTTCAGTGTTTCTCTGCTGTTCCTGCTTTATTTACGGCGATAGTTTAGTTACGATTTACCCTGAATGTAGTTGATCAGGCCAGACATGTCTGACATCTGAAGTTTGCTTCTTTAGCTTTAGCACTGCAGCTATGAGGCTAATGTAGCCAAAAAGCAGTGGATGATTATTAGCAATTAGCATGGCAGCTGGCCTAAATCATCAAAAACTCGCTTCAACCTTGGTGGGGGGGCATATGTGGTTTCTCACACTGTATTTCACAATGTATTACAGTGGATTAGGTACTGTTACACACCATATACACACTGTATTACACTGTGTTACACTGTATTACACATTGTATTTCACAGTGTATTACGTACTGTTACACACTGTATACACACTGTATTAACTGTATTACGCACTGTATACAGACTGTGTTACACTGTATTATGCACTGCTTAATGCACTGTATTACACACTGTATACTCACTGTATTATACACTGTTACGCACTGTTACGCACTGTTACGCACTGTTACGCACTGTGTTACGCACTGTGTTACGCACTGTTACGCACTGTGTTACGCACTGTTACGCACTGTGTTACGCACTGTGTTACGCACTGTGTTGCACACTGTTGCACACTACGCACTGTATACACACTGTATTATCCACTGTATATGCACTGTTATGCACTGTTACACACTGTTACACATTGTTACGCACTGTATTACACACTGTATTACACACTGTGTTACACTGTATTATGCACTGCTTAATGCACTGTATTACACACTGTATACACACTGTATTATGCACTGTATATGCACTGTTATGCACTGTTACACACTGTTACACATTGTTACGCACTGTATTACACACTCCTTATTTGCATAAAATTAAAACTCTGTTCAACTGTCTGTTAGTGTTCATGCTACATAAAATGTAGCATGAACACTATGTAGCATGAACACTAACAGACAGTTGAACAGAGTTTTAATTTTATGCAAATAAGGAGCGAAGCGACGTGACTATTACCAATAGGTAATAGCACTGAGCAGCTTAGTATGCACTTTATCTCCACCACTGTGAAACGGTACTCTCCTTTTGGCGTCCTAGGCGGTGCTTTTGATGCAAATGGCCAGTAATCGCAAAGGGATTAAATAAAAATTAGCAGACAAGCGATTTAAGGTTAACCTGCATTCACACGGGAAGCAACGCGACGTGACAAAGTGGCCAGAGGTCATTCATTTTCATTGAGACCTGGTGATTTCCGGCAACAGGAGGTGACACAAATGTTGGCAACGGCAAGAGGGCGGAGTTGGCGAGGCGACAAAGTGCTTGTGCTGTGCTTTTGTTTTGTTTTGGTCTTGTCCATGTGATTCCTTGTGTCGCGTATCCCTTGGGCTCTGATATCCAATTGGACTCCATTCCCCAGACTCCTCTATGAAGTCACATGTCTCCTGCTACCTCTGACCTGCCTGCACACTCCAATCACCGGTCTCACTCTCCGGAATACTAATGTGGTTCACCTGTGTTTGGCTAATTAGCTTTAGCTTATAAGCCCGGGCTTAGCACAGGATCAGTGTGAAGTATGGTTTCGTTTATTCCACATGCTGAGCGTTTCCATTTTATCTATGCCTGATCGTTTCCGACCCGTTTGCCTGTTTACCGTTTACTTCTTTTGCTATTTCCCTTCGGATTATCTGCCTGTGGTATATCTCCGTGTTCTGACCTTGTGGACTGTTCTCTGGACTTTGATTTCATGTCTCATCCTTCGGGTTGTTTGGTTTTGACCCACGCCTGTTTCGACTTTGAGCTCGGATTACGTCTTTTTTATTAAAGTTTAGCTTGTTCTATTTTCCGCACGCGTCTGATTTCATCTGCGACGCTACACCTTGTTTTGTTTCTTCCTGGTCCTGCCCCCTTGTTTCTAGACCCTGCCCCTGATTGTATCCACCTGTGTCTTGTTAACCCTCGTTATCCCTGTTGTATTTAATCTCTGTGTTTTCCCCTTTTAGGTTGCTGGTCTTTGCATTCTTTGTATTGGATTATTGTGTGTTGGTTCTTCTGGCCTGCATCGTGTCTTTAGTCTGTTTTCCTTTTTGTCATGTCTGTTTCCCGTTCTCTCCGTGTTGGCTCGTTGACCCTGGACCGTTTTGACCCTGATTGTGGATTTGCCCCTAATAAATCTCGCTTCTCTTCACATATACGTCTACCTCATCATTGCTCCCCGGCGTTACACCACCACTGTGATGTGGTACGCTCCACTTCGGTTCCTAGATAGGTGTTCCTACTAAACAGTAAACAGACAATCACAAAGACCAAGTACTGTTTTCCTCGCCAGCTGACGGCACAGACAGGGAGATTAAATAAGAATAAAGAAATAAGAATAAGAATGTCACCAGGACATTGATTGATGGTGGGAACGCTGTTTTTTTCACCAGGACTGGGCTTCACCAGGTTTGCGTGAGTTCATGCTTAAGTTTGTATGTGAAGTCTTTACTGAGTCTTCAGATACACTAGTTAGTTTCTTTTACTCTGTTTGGTTGCACCACGAATCTGTAAGTCGTGTCTTAACGAGTAACAGCTAACTAACGTATACGTTGCTTTAACATGATGTCATGGCAACACGACGGCAGCTGCTCTGACTTTTCCCATGGAAGAATGATCCGGTGTAGAAGAGAACGATGTGTGCAGGTTAAACTGAATAATTGTGAAAATGATCTGTCGCCACTGCGTGTTTATTCTTTAATATTTCGCTTAGGCAGCCAAATACGCGGCTTTTTGAATGGCGGTTTCTGGCTGAGAGACACGACAGCAGCCTCAGTTCAGCTGTTTGTGCAGCTGCTGAGCCTCACCGAGCTGGAGCTGTGGTGTTTAGCACAGTGTGTGTTGTTTCTGATGGTCTTCCCCAAAGCTTACACCTGCTCAGGGGTCTAAAAGCTTAGTTACTACTGAGCTCAACATTAAAGCTAGTTTGGTTTTAGTGAAGCATAAATCTGAAACACTTACAGTACAACTAGCCAACATTTGACCTTGCACAGAGCTGGTGCAACTGGCTGAAATGAGATCTGTGGAGCACCAAAAAAGCTTCCGAAACCCTTTTTGATGCTGTATATGAAAACTATGCAAATCAGCATTTATGCATTCAGGACGGTTCTATATATAACTGTTCTCTTTACTGAAGAACCTTTGAAGCATTTTTTCAAAGAATGCAGAGAGTTTCAGGACACTTAAGAAAATGTAATTCTTATAAATGTATATATAAATATAAATTTATCTTCTATTTAATAATTTTATGTATCTTTTTCACCTTATTTTTTAAGTTATTTGACTTGACTTTGTTGCGAATTCTTGCTATTTTTTACTGTTTCATTGTAAAACACTTTGAGCTTCCACTTGTGTGAAAACTCCTCTATGAATACTATTATTATTATTATTATTATTATTATTATTATTATTATTATTGACAAAATTGTGGACAACATTCAGGCTGTACAGTTTTGGCTAGGCGACACAACAGTATCTATAGCAGTCGGTCACACAGTGTTGGAAACCACGAACACATGTCAGTGTGATCATGTTGACCGATTGACCACATTTGAGGTAGGAGTTGCTGATGTTTGGCCAAACTGCTCCTTTCACCTCAGGCCTCCTAGTTGCATCTCACTGTAGCACATTTTTCAATAACATGTTCTTTCACAGTCAGTAGCTATTTTGAAGTGTCCAGTCCGAAGGCCTTCCCTGTCCAGTTCTCTGTAACTGTTAGTGGTCTGGGTTTCATCTGTCTTCACACTTGCCTGTTTGTCCAAACTCAGACTCGTGGTTTCCTCTGTTTGTTGTAGCTGTGCTGTTTGTGGCCTGAGGCCTGCTGTAAAGAGAAAAGCTCTGTCACGCTGGCTGTGGTTCTCCGTCCTGCAGCTCTCGAAGCTGAAGTGGCTCTGCGGCTCTTCTCATTAGACTGAAGTGGGCTGATTTATTACTGTTGTTGCTGTGTGTGTGTGTGTGTGTGTGTGTGTGTGTGTGCTGAGAGCGTGAGTTAAAGCCTGGAAGCAAAAATGGCAGCTCAGATTTTAATTTCTCTTGCAGGGTCCTGTGGGGCTTGTGATCAGCCTGCAGAAAAGAAATCTGCAAGATTACAAGAGTGAGGGGAGAGTGAGGGGAGAGTGAGGGGAGAGTCAGACTGAGGGACAGAGAGACAAAGAGAGTGAGGGACAGAGAGACAAAGAGAGTGAGGGACAGAGAGAGTGAGGGAGAGTGAGGGACAGAGAGAGTGAGGGAGAGTGAGGGACAGAGAGAGTGAGGGAGAGTGAGGGACAGAGAGAGTGAGGGAGAGTGAGGGAGAGTGAAGGATGGAGAGAGACCGGCAGACTGAGGGATGGAGAGAGACCGGCAGAGACTGAGGGAGAGTGAGGGACAGAGAGACAGGGAGAGACTGAGGGAGAGTGAGGGACAGAGAGACGGGGAGAGACAGAGAGACTGAGGGAGAGTGAGGGACAGAGAGACGGGGAGAGACTGAGGGAGAGTGAGGGACAGAGAGACGGGGAGAGACAGAGAGACTGAGGGAGAGTGAGGGACAGAGAGACTGAGGGAGAGTGAGGGACAGAGAGACGGGGAGAGACTGAGGGAGAGTGAGGGACAGAGAGACGGGGAGAGACTGAGGGAGAGTGAGGGACAGAGAGACGGGGAGAGACTGAGGGAGAGTGAGGGACAGAGAGACGGGGAGAGTCAGACTGAGGGACAGAGAGACAAAGAGAGTGAGGGACAGAGAGACAAAGAGAGTGAGGGACAGAGAGAGTGAGGGAGAGTGAGGGACAGAGAGAGTGAGGGAGAGTGAGGGACAGAGAGAGTGAGGGAGAGTGAGGGACAGAGAGAGTGAGGGAGAGTGAAGGATGGAGAGAGACCGGCAGACTGAGGGATGGAGAGAGACCGGCAGAGAGTGAGGGAGAGTGAGGGACAGAGAGACAGGGAGACACAGAGAGACTGAGGGAGAGTGAGGGACAGAGAGACGGGGAGAGACTGAGGGAGAGTGAGGGACAGAGAGACGGGGAGAGACAGAGAGACTGAGGGAGAGTGAGGGACAGAGAGACGGGGAGAGACTGAGGGAGAGTGAGGGACAGAGAGACGGGGAGAGACAGAGAGACTGAGGGAGAGTGAGGGACAGAGAGACTGAGGGAGAGTGAGGGACAGAGAGACGGGGAGAGACTGAGGGAGAGTGAGGGACAGAGAGACGGGGAGAGACTGAGGGAGAGTGAGGGACAGAGAGACGGGGAGAGACTGAGGGAGAGTGAGGGACAGAGAGACGGGGAGAGACAGAGAGAGTGAGGGACGGAGGGACAGAGAGACGGCGAGAGACAGAGAGACCGAGGGAGAGTGAGGGACAGAGAGACTGAGGGAGAGTGAGGGACAGGGAGAGACAGAGAGAGTGAGGGACGGAGAGACAGAGAGAGTGAGGGACAGAGAGAGTGAGGGAGAGTGAGGGACAGAGAGAGTGAGGGAGAGTGAGGGACAGAGAGAGTGAGGGAGAGTGAGGGACAGAGAGAGTGAGGCAGAGTGAGGGACAGGGAGAGACAGAGAGTGTGAGGGACGGAGAGACAGAGAGTGTGAGGGACAGAGAGACAGAGAGAGTGAGGGACAGGGAGAGACAGAGAGAGTGAGGGACGGAGGGACAGAGAGACGGCGAGAGACAGAGAGACTGAGGGAGAGTGAGGGACAGAGAGACTGAGGGAGAGTGAGGGACAGAGAGACGGGGAGAGACTGAGGGAGAGTGAGGGACAGAGAGACGGGGAGAGACTGAGGGAGAGTGAGGGACAGAGAGAGACAGAGAGAGTGAGGGAGAGTGAGGGACAGAGAGACAGGGAGAGACAGAGAGAGGGAGGGAGAGTGAGGGACAGAGAGAGTGAGGCAGAGTGAGGGACAGGGAGAGACAGAGAGAGTGAGGGACGGAGAGACAGAGAGAGTGAGGGACAGAGAGACAGAGAGAGTGAGGGACAGGGAGAGACAGAGAGAGTGAGGGACGGAGAGACAGAGAGAGTGAGGGACAGAGAGACAGAGAGAGTGAGGGACAGGGAGAGACAGAGAGAGTGAGGGACGGAGAGACAGAGAGAGTGAGGGACGGAGAGACAGGGAGAGTGAGGGACAGAGAGACAGGGAGAGTGAGGGACAGAGAGACAGAGAGTGAGGGACGGAGAGACAGAGAGAGTGAGGGACAGAGAGACAGAGAGAGTGAGGGACAGGGAGAGACAGAGAGAGTGAGGGACGGAGAGACAGAGAGAGTGAGGGACAGAGAGACAGAGAGAGTGAGGGACAGGGAGAGACAGAGAGAGTGAGGGACGGAGAGACAGAGAGAGTGAGGGACGGAGAGACAGAGAGAGTGAGGGACAGAGAGAGTGAGGCAGAGTGAGGGACAGGGAGAGACAGAGAGTGTGAGGGACGGAGAGACAGAGAGAGTGAGGGACGGAGAGACAGAGAGAGTGAGGGACAGAGAGACAGGGAGAGTGAGGGACAGAGAGACAGGGAGAGTGAGGGACAGGGAGAGACAGAGAGAGTGAGGGACAGAGAGACAGGGAGGGACAGAGAGACAGGGAGACACAGAGAGAGTGAGGGATAGAGATATAGTCACTTATTGACTGTAAATGACATCTGATAGACAATCACTGCTTATATATATGATATATATTATATAGACATTAAGTGTATAAATGATGTATGTAATAGATGATGATTGTATTTATGTTATATAACATATATAGACACTTGTTAGTAGTATATATGATATAAATTATATAAACATGCGTTGTCTATGATGTATATGATATAGACACTCATTGGTTGGAACATGCGGGCGCTGTTGCTCTCACTGGACGGCGGTGATAACGACTGGAAACTTTGTTCACTCTGATGGAAGTCCTGTAATTGTCCTGTAATTGTCCTGTAATTGTCCTGTAATTGTCCTGCTCAGCTTTTAAGGTGGAAGAATCTTTCTGTCTTTTACTGCTCAGAACAGTGAAGCGAGTTACGTTTAATGATCTGAGTAGTTTGACACTCCTGGTTTTGACTGTGCTGTGATTGGTTTAGGATGGATGACCTGCAGTAATGGTTCCCAGATTATCCCAAAGCTGTAATGCCAGGCTGGGATGGCGTAAAGCAGTGGTTCTCAGCTTCAGTCCGGGCACTGCCTTACAATGCTCAGTTACCTGATTAAAGCCCTACTTTGGGAATAAAGCCAAAGGCTCTGTGTTTTATCCCCTTGTTGTGATGTCAGCACTCAGACCTTTCAGGTGTTTAAACCACCTTTGGACCAAAGGGGTTCCAGTATGAGCTTTTAACCACAGTCTGGAGCAGAAAGCTGGCAGAAGCTGCTCTTCAGACCGAGGAACGTGAAGCTGAGCGCTGAAGATCAGTGTACACAGGGCACCTGCTGAGCTGCTTTAATATGAACTAAACCTTTAAGCGAGCATTAACCTCAATTTAAAAGCAGGGAGGGTGTCCCCAAACTTCTGACTGACTGGTTTACCGGCGCCATAAGGTGGTGCGGGATGTTTGATCTCAGTAGTGTCCGTCGTTTGTCCACCATCCAGCACCTCTCGCTGTCACCATCTGTCCACTCAGCCACTCAGCCGCCTGCTCAGCCGCATGCCGGGTTCTGATTGGTCAGCAGCTCACCTAGGGCAACCTTCACAAGCCAATCAGGAGCCACAAGCTGAGAGCACAGATCTAATTATTAACACTCAACATGGAGCATCAGTCTGTTTCTGCTTTTCTCTCTCTCTCTCTCTTTCTCTCTCTCTCTCTCTCTCTCTCTCTCTCTCTCTCTCACTCACTCTCGTTGTTCACTGCTCTCTCTCTCTCTCTCTCTCTCTCTCTCTCTCTCTCTCTCTCTCTCTCTCTCTCTCTCACTCACTCTCGTTGTTCACTGCTCTCTCTCTCTCTCTCTCTCTCTCTCTCTCTCTCTCTCTCTCTCTCTCTCACTCACTCTCGTTGTTCACTGCTCTCTCTCTCTCTCTCTCTCTCTCTCTCTCTCTCTCTCTCTCTCTCTTTCTCTTTCTCTTTCTCTTTCTTTCCCTTGTGTCCTGTCTCTTTCTCTCTCTCTCCTTCTCTCTATCTTTTTGTCTTTTTTCCTCCCATTCACATGTTCCTTTTTGCTCCCTCTCTCACTTTTGTCTCTCTCACCCTTTCCTCTCTCACCATCCCTGAATCCATCTCTACACCCCCCCTCTCTCTCCATCCTCTCTCTCCATCTCTCTCTCTCTCTCTCTCTCTCTCTCTCTCTCTCTCTCTCCATCTACTCCCTCTTCATCCTCTCTCTCTCTCTCTCTCTCTCTCTATCT